>NC_057806.1:203597623-203612634 GCF_018294505.1 Triticum aestivum
GAGGGAACCCTAAATGGGGGCGCAGCCCCTCCCATTCCCCCATATATACTTGAGGTATTGGGGGCTGCAAAACACACGAGATGAACTCTCTGTTGGCGAAGCCCTACCTCTCTCCCTCCCCGTCTCTCGTAGTGCTTGGCGAAGCCCTGCTAGAGTCCCGCGCTCCTCCACCACCACCACGCCGTCGTACTGCTACTGGACGGAGTCTTCCCAAACCTCTCCTTCTCCCCATGCTGGATCAAGGCGTGGTTGACGTCACCAGGCTACATGTGTGTTGAACGCGGAGGCGTCGTGGTTCGGCGCTTAGATCGGAATCAACCGCGATCTGAATCGCTACAAGTACGACTCATTCATCCGTGTTCTCGCAACGCTTCCTCTTAGCGATCTACAAGGTTATGTAGATGCACTCCCCTTTCCCCTCGTTGGTAGATTACTCCATAGATTGATTTTGGTGACACATAGGAAAAGTCTTGAATTTCTGCTATGATCCCCAACAGTGGCATCATGAGCTAGGTCTATGCGTAGTTTCTATGCACGAGTAGAACACAAGTTGTTGTGGGCGTCGATTTTGTCAATTTACTTGCCGTTACTAGTCTTATCTTGATTCGGCGGCATCGTGGGATGAAGCGGCCCGGACCTACCTTACACGTACGCTTACGTGAGACTGGTTCCACCGACTGACATGCACTAGTTGCATAAGGTGGCTAGCGGGTGTGTGTCTCTCCCACTTTAGTCGGATCAGATTCGATGAAAAGGGTCCTTATGAAGGGTAAATATAAATTGGCATATCACGTTGTGGTTTTGGCGTAGGTAAGAAACGTTCTTGCTAGAAACCTATAGCAGCCACGTAAAAACTTGCAACAACAATTAGAGGACGTCTAACTTGTATTTGCAGCATATGTCGTGTGATGTGATATGGCCAAAAGGATGTGATGAATGATATATGTGATGTATGAGATTGATCATGTTCTTTTCATAGGAAACACGACTTGCATGTCGATGAGTATGACAACCGGTAGGAGCCATAGGAGTTGTCTTAATTTATTTATGACCTGCATGTCAACATAAACGTCATGTAATTACTTTACTTTATTGCTAACCATTAGCCATAGTAGTAGAAGTAATAGTTGACGAGACAACTTCATGAAGACACGATGATGGACATCATGATGATGGAGGTCATGGCATCATGCCGGTGACAATGATGATCATGGCGCCCCGAAGATGGAGATCAAAAGGAGCAAAATGATATTGGCCATATCATGTCACTATTTGATTGCATGTGATGTTTATCATGTTTTACATCTTATTTGCTTAGAACGACGGTAGCATAAATAAGATGATCCCTCGCCATAATTTCAAGAAAGTGTTCCCCCTAACTGTGCACTGTTGCTAAGGTCCGTTGTTCCGAAGCACCACGTGATGATCGGGTGTGATAGGTTCTAACATTCGCATACAACGGGTGTAAGCCAGATTTACACACGCAATACACTTAGGTTGACTTGATGAGTCTAGCATGTACAGACATGGCCTCGGAAGATGGAAGACCGAAAGGTCGAACATGAGTCGTATAGAAGATACGATCAACATGAAGATGTCCACCGATGATGACTAGTCCGTCTCACGTGATGATCGGACACGGCCTAGTTGACTCGGATCATGTATCACTTAGATGACTAGAGGGATGTCTATCTAAGTGGGAGTTCATTAAATAATTTGATTAGATGAACTTAATTATCATGAACATAGTCAACAGATCTTTGCAAATTATGTCGTAGCTTGTGCTATAGTTCTACTGTTTTAGATATGTTCCTAGAGAAAATTTAGTTGAGAGTTGACAGTAGCAATGCGGACTGGGTCCGTAAACTGAGGATTGTCCTCATTGCTGCACAGAAGGATTATGTCCTTAATGCACCGCTCAGTGTGCTGATCCTCGAGCGTCGTCTGTAGATGTTGGGAAACATTTGCCATACACGTTTTGATGACTACGTGATAATTCAGTGTGTAATGCTAACGGTTTAGAATTGTGGCACCAAAGACGGTTTTTGAAACGTCGGAGAACATATGAGATGTTCCAAAGCCTGAAATTGGGATTTCAGACTAGTGCCCACGTCAAGAGGTATGAGACTTCTGACAAGTTTCTTAAGCCTGCAAAGTAAGGGAGAAAAGCTCAATCGTTGAGCATGTGCTCAGATTGTCTGAGTACTACAATCGCTTGAATCGAGTGGGAGTTAATCTTCCAGATGAGATAGTGATGATTCTCCATAGTCACTGCCACCAAGCTATTGGAGCTTCATGATGAACTGTAACATATCAGGGATAGACATGTGATCCTTGAGCATCTCGTGATGTTTGACACCGCAAAAGTAGAAATCAAGTAGGAGCATCAATTGTTGATGGTTAAACCACTAGTTTCAAGAAGGGCAAGGGAAAGAAGGGATACTTCATGAGACGGCAAATCAGTTGCTGCTCTAGTGAAGAAACCCAAGCTTGAACCAAACCCAATACTAAGTGCTTCTGTAATAAGGGGAACAGTCACTGAAGCAGAATTACCCTAGATACTTGGTAGATGAGAAGGCTGGCAAGGTCGACAGAAGTATTTTGGATATATGTTATATTAATGTGTACTTTACTAGTACTCCTAGTAGCACCAGGGTATTAAAATACCGGTTCAGTTGCTAAGTGTTAGTAACTCGAAATAAAAGGCAACGGAATAAACGGAGACTAGCTGAAGGTGAGATGACGATATGTGTTGGAAGTGTTTCCAAGGTTGATATGATCAAGCATCGCATGCTCCCTCTACCATCGAGATTGGTTTTAAACCTAAATAATTGTTATTTTGTGTTTGCGTTGAGCATAAACATGAATGGATTATGCTTATCGCAATACGATTATTCATCTAATGAGAATAATGGTTACTCTGTTTATTTGAATAATACCTTCAATGGTCTTGCACCTAAAATGAATGGTTCATTGAATCTCGATCATAGTGATACACATGTTCATGCCAAAAGATGTAAGATAGTAATGATAGTACCACATACTTGTGGCACTTCCATTTGGTTCATATTGGTATAAAACGCATGAAGAAGCTCCATGTTGATGGATATTTGGACTCACTCGTTCTGAAAACATTGAGACATGCGAACCATGTCTATTGGTAGATATGCATGAAGAAACTCCATGTAGATGGATCGTTTGGACTCACTTGATTTTGAATCATTTGAGACATGCAAATCATACCACATGGGCAAGATGACTAAAAGGCCTCGTTTTCAGTAAGATGGAACAAGAAAGCAACTTGTTGGAAGTAATACATTTTGATGTATGCAGTCCAATAAGTGCTGAGGCACGCAGTGGATATCGTTATGTTCTTACTTCACAGATGATTTGAGTAGATGCTGAGTATATTTACTTGATGAAACATAAGTCTGAATTATTGAAAGTTTAAGTAATTTCAAAGTGAAGTTGAAGATCGTCGTGACAAGATGATAAAATGTCTATGATATGATCATAGAGATGAATATATGAGTTACGAGTTTGGCACACAATTAAGACATTGTGGAAATTGTTTCACAACTAATACTGCCTGGACCACCATAGTGTGATAGTGTGTCCGGACATCATAACTGCACCCTATTGGATATGGTGCATACCATGATGTCTCTTATCGAATTACCACTATCGTTCATGGATTAGGCATTAGAGACAACCGCATTCACTTTAAATAGGGCACCACACAATTCCGTTGAGACGACGTCGTATGAACTATGGTTTAGAGAAACCTAAGTTGTCGTTTCTTAAAAGTTTGGGGCTGCGATGCTTATGTGAAAAAGTTTCAGTCACATAAGCTCGAACCCAAAGCGGATAAACGCATCTTCATAGAATACCCAAAAATAGTTGGGTATACCTCCTATTTCAGATCCGGAAGCAAAAGTGATTGTTTCTAGAAACGGGTCCTTTCTCGAGGAAAAGTTTCTCTTGAAAGAATTGAGTGGGAGGATGGTGGAGACTTGATGAGGTTATTGAACCATCACTTCAACTAATGTGTAGCAGGGCACAAGAAGTTGTTCCTGTGGCAACTACACCAATTGAAATGGAAGCTTATGATAGTGATCATGAAACTTCGGATCAATTCACTACCAAACCTCATAGGTCGACAAGGATGTGTACTACTTCAGAGTGGTACGTAATCCTGTCTTGGAAGTCATGTTGCTAGACAACAATGAACCTACGAGCTATGGAGAAGCGATGGTGGGCCCGGATTCCGACGAATGGCTCGAGGCCATAAAATCCGAGAGAGGATCCATGTATAAAAAAGTATAGACTTTGAAAGAACTAGTTGATGGTCGTAAGCCTGTTAGGTGCAGATGGATTTTAAAAGGAAGACAGAAAATGATGGTAAGTGTCACCATTAAGAAAGCTCGACTTGTCGTTAAGATGTTTCCCGACAAGTTCAATGAGTTGACTACGATGAGACTTTCTCACTCGTAGCGATGCTAAGAGTCTGTTGGAATTATGTTAGCAGTTACTGCATTATTTATGAAATCTTGCAGAAAGGATGTCAAAACATTGTTTCCTCGATGTTTTTCTTGAGGAAAGGTTGTATGTGATACAACCAGAAGGTTTTGTCAATCCTAAAAGATTCTAACAAGTATGCAAAGCTCCAGCAATCCTTCTAAGGACTGGAGTAAGAATCTTGGAATAGGAATGTACGCTTTGATGAGATGATCAAAGATTTTGGGTTTGTACAAAGTTTATGAGAAACTTGTATTACCAAAGAAGTGAGTGGGAGCACTATAGAATTTTTGATGAGTATATGTTGTTAACATATTGTTGATCAAAAATGATGTAGAATTTCTGGAAAGCATGCAGGGTTATTTGAAAAGTGTTTTTCGATGGAAAACCTGGATTAAGCTACTTGAACATTGAGCATCAAGATCTAGAAGGATAGATCAAAAACGCTTAATAGTACTTTCAAATGAATACATACTGTGACAAGATTCTAAAGGAGTTCAAAATAGATCAGCAAAGAAGGAGTTCTTGGCTGTGTTACAGGGTGTGAGTATTGAGTAAGACTCAAGACCTGACCACGACAGAAGAGAAAGAAAGGACGAAGGTCGTCCCCTATGCTTTAGACGTAGGCTCTATAGTATGCTATGCTGTGTATTGCACCTGAAGTGTGCCTTGCCATGAGTCAGTCAAGGGGTACAAGAGTGATCTAGGAATGGATCACATGAAAGCGGTCGAACTTATCCTTAGTAACTAGTGGATTAAGGAATTTTCTCGATTATGGAGGTGGTAAAAGAGTTCGTCGTAAAGGGTTACGCCGATGCAAACTTTGACACTAATCCGGATGACTCTGAGGAGTAAACCGGATTTGTATAGTATACCAGTTATTTGGAGTAGCTCCAAGTAGCGCGTGGTAGCGGAATTTACAAGATGACATAGAGATTTGTAAAGCACACATGGATCTGAAAGGTTCAGACCCATTGAGTGATAAACCTCTCTCACAAGCAAGATATGAACATACCCCATTGGTGTTGGATTCATTACAATCACATAGTGATGTGAACTAGATTATTGACCCTAGTGCAAGTGGGAGACTGTTGGAAATATGCCCTAGAGGCAATGATAAAATGGTTATTATTGTATTTCCTTGTTCATGATAATTGTCTATTGTTCATGATATAATTGTATTAACCGGAAACCGTAATACATGTGTGAAAACATAGACCACAACATGTCCCAAGTAAGCCTCTAGTTGACTAGCTCGTTGATCAATAGATGGTCATGGTTTCCTGACCATGGACATTGGATGTCATTGATAATGGGATCACATCATTAGCAGAATGATGTGATGGACAAGACCCAATCCTAAGCCTAGCACAAGATCGTATAGTTCGTATGCTAAAGCTTTTCTAATGTCAAGTATCATTTCCTTAGACCATGAGATTGTGAAACTCCCAGATACCGTAGGAACGCTTTGGGTATACCAAACGTCACAACGTAAATGGGTGTCTCTAAAGGTGCACTACGAGTATTTCTGAAAGTGTCTGTTGGGTTGGCACGAATCGAGACTGGGATTTGTCACTCCGTGTAAACGGAGAGGTATCTCTGGGCCCACTCGATAGGACATCATCATAATGTACACAATGTGACCAAGGAGTTGATCACGGGATGATGTGTTACGGAATGAGTAAAGAGACTTGCCGGTAACGAGATTGAACAAGGTATCGGGATGCCGACGATCGAATCTCGGGCAAAGTACTATACCAGTAGACAAAGGGAATTGTATACGGGATTGATTGAATCCTTGACATCATGGTTCATTCGATGAGATCATCGTGGAACATGTGGGAGCCAACATGGGTATCCAGATCCCATTGTTGGTTATTGACTAGAGAGATGTCTCAGTCATGTCTGCATGATCCCGAGCCCGTAGGGTCTACACACTTAAGGTTCGATGATGCTAGGGTTATAGGGAAAGTATGTACGCGGTTACCGAATGTTGATCAGAGTCCCTAATGAGATCCCGGACGTCACGAGGAGTTCTGGAATGGTCCGGAGGTAAAGATTTATATATGGTAAGTCCCGTTTTGGTAACCGGAAAAGTTTCGGGCGCTATCGGTAACGTACCGGGACTACCGGGAGGGTCCCGGTGGTCCACCAGGTGGGGCCACCAGCACCAGAGGGCTATGTGGGTCAAGTGTGGGAGGGGACCAGGCCCATGTCGAATGGTGCGCCACCCCCCCCCCCCCACCAAGGCCCAAGGCGCAGGGAGAGTGGGAGGGGGCAAACCCTAGGTCCAGATGGGCCTTAAGGCCCACCATAGGGTGCCCCCCTCTCTTCCCCTCCTTGGTCGCACCCTAGATTGGTTTTGGGGGCTGCCGCCACCCCTAGGGAGGGAACCCTAGATGGGGGTGCAGCCCCTCGTCTTCCCCTATATATACTTGAGGTATTGGGGGCTGCAAAACACACGAGATGAACTCTCTCTTGGCGTAGCCCTACCTCTCTCCCTCCTCATCTCTCGTAGTGCTTGGCGAAGCCCTGCTGGAGTCCCGCGCTCCTCCACCACCACCACGCCGTCGTGCTGCTGCTGGACGGAGTCTTCCCCAACCTCTCCTTCTCCCCTTGCTGGATCAAGGCGTGGGAGACGTCACCGGGCTGCATGTGTGTTGAACGCGGAGGCGCCATGGTTCGGCGCTTAGATCGGAATCAACCGTGATCTGAATCGCTATGAGTACGACTCCTTCATCCGCGTTCTCGCAATGCTTCCACTTAGAAATCTACAAGGGTATGTAGATGCACTCCCCTTTCCCCTCGTTGCAAGATTACTCCATAGATTGATCTTGGTGACACATAGGAAATTTTTTGAATTTCTGCTACGATCCCCAACAGGGCGCCCCCCTAGGGCGCGCCCCTGCCTTGTGGGCCCCTCGAAGCTCCACCGACATACTTCTTCCTCCTATATATACCCACGTACCCCCAAATGATCAGATACAGAGCCAAAAACCTAATTCCACCGCCGCAACCTTCTGTATCCACGAGATCCCATCTTGGGACCTGTTCCGGAGCTCCGTCGGAGGGGGCATCGATCATAGAGGGCTTCTACATCATCTTCCAAGCCCCTCCAATGAACTGTGACTAGTTTACTTCAGACCTACGGGTCCATAGCTAGTAGCTAGATGGCTTCTTCTCTCTTTTTGGATCTAAATACAATGGTCTCCCCCTCTCTCATGGAGATCTATTCGATGTAATCTTCTTTTTGCGGTGTGTTTGTTGAGACCGATGAATTGTGGGTTTATGATCAAGTCTATCTATGAATAATATTTGAATCTTCTCTGAATTCTTTTATGTATGATTGGTTATCTTTGCAAGTCTCTTCGAATTATCAGTTTGGTTTGGCCTACTAGATTGGTTGTTCTTGCCATGGGAGAAGTGCTTAGCTTTGGGTTCGATCGATCTTGCGGTGTCCTTTCGCAGTGCCAGAAGGGGCAACAAGGCATGTATTGTATCATTGCCATCAAGGATAACAAGATGGGTTTTTTATCATATTGCATGAAACTATCCCTCTACATCATGTCATCTTGCTTAAGGCGTTACTCTATTTTTAACTTAATACTCTAGATGCATGCTGGATAGCGGTCGATGAGTGGAGTAATAGTAGTAGATGCAGAATCATTTGGATATACTTGTCCCGGACGTGATGCCTATATACATGATCATACGTAAATATTCTCATAACTATGCTCAATTCTGTCAATTGCTCAACAGTAATTTGTTCACCCACCGTAGAATACTTATGCTCTTGAGAGAAGCCACTATCGAAACCTATCGCCCCGGGTCTCTTTCTCATCATATCAATCTCCATCACTTTATTGCTTTGCTTTTACTTTGCTTTTACTTTATTTACTTTGCATCTCTATACCAAAAATACCAAAAATATTATTTATCATCTCTATCAGATCTCACTTTCGTAAGTGACCGTGAAGGGATTGACAACCCCTAAGCGCGTTGGTTGCGTTGAGCTATTGTTTTTGTGTAGGTACGAGGGACTCGAGCATAGCCTCCTACTGGATTGATACCTTGGTTCTCAAAAACTGAGGGAAATACTTACGCTACTCTGCTGCATCATCCCTTCCTCTTTGGGGAAATCCAACGCAGTGCTCAAGAGGTAGCACTCTGCTGCTCAAAAACCTTCACAAATTTTACAATAGGGAAAATATTCCATGGGTCAACCTCATTTGGGAGGCTTACTATGACAATGGTATCCTGCCAGGGAAAAAATGGGAAGGATCTTTCTGGTGGAAGTGTAATTTGAGGCTCATTGACAACTATAAATCCATGGCAAGATGCACAATTCGTGATGGCAAATCTGCTCTGTTTTGGTCTGACCTCTGGCACTCTGCTTGCCTGAATCAACTTTTTCCTCATCTTTATTCCTTTGTAAAAGATCAGAACCTTTTACTGCAAAGGGTACTACAGTTTGAATACTTGGAAGACTTATTCCACCTGCCACTTAGTGAGGAAGCTTTCATGGAATTTGAGCTGATGGAGGAGATTTGTGAC
The DNA here is from genome assembly GCF_018294505.1 of Triticum aestivum. NCBI lineage: Eukaryota > Viridiplantae > Streptophyta > Magnoliopsida > Poales > Poaceae > Triticum > Triticum aestivum. Next base: position 203,606,696 of record NC_057806.1, read on the forward strand.
ACATTAAGAGGATCTGAATTTAGAGAGCACTTGGACTCATGGAGTTATATGTGGGGGAATAATACTTTTTCTGTGGCCAAAGCTTACAAAAATTTTATAGGAGTCAAAATTGTTCCAGCACAGTTCAACTGGATTTGGGAGAGTTCTTGCCAGCCAAAACAGAAGGTCTTCTTTTGGAGACTTCTGCATTATAGGCTCAATACCAGGAATCTGCTTAGGAGGAAAACTTTTCATCTTAACAACTACAATTGTGCTACTCTCAGTTGTCAGCAAGAAGAAACTCTGCAACACCTGTTTTGGACTTGTCCTTTCGCTTCTGTTTGTTGGGACACCCTCTGCCCCACCAGACAAAGAAATCTAACCATCATGGAAGCTCTTCTAGACATAAGGGGTAATCTGCGGCAACCTTTTTCTATAGAGATCATTATCATTGCATCATGGGCCATTTGGATCATTAGGAATGATAAGATATTCAAAACATCCCCACCAGCATTGACAGATGGAAATTCATCTTCCTCTCGGAGCTCCACCTGTTCAAATTCAGAATTAAGGAGAAGTTTGCATCTTCATTCTTTTCTTGGTTGGATAGTCTTGTCCTTTAAATTAATGTAATTTTCTATTTGGTCTAGTAGGCCTTGTTTTTTGTTTCTTTAGGGCTTATCTCAAGCCTTGTATGTTTGTATACTCCTTATTTTATTAATAATATAAAAATTGCAGTGGGGTTTTGCCCTACTGTGTATAGTAAAAAAAACACAACCAGCACAACTATCCAGGTGGTCTCTGGAAGCATCGGTTAGTCCATTATAAAAGATATCAAGTATTTCATTTTTCTTAAGAGGATGATTAGGAAAAGCATTAAGTAATTGGAGAAGCCTCCCCCAAGCTTGTGGGAGACTCTCTTCTTCAATTTGCACAAAATTATATATTTCCCTTAAAGCAGCTTGTTTCCTATGAGTAGGGAAATATTTAGCAGATAAGTAATAAATCATATCTTGGGGACTACGCACACAACCAGGATCAAGAGAATTAAACCTTATCTTAGCATCACCCTTTAATGAGAACGGAAATATCTTAAGGATATAATAGTAGCGAGTTTTCTCATCATTAGTGAATAGGGTGGCTATATCATTTAATTTAGTAAGATGTGCCACAACAGTTTCAGATTCATAGCCATATAAAGGATCAGATTCAACCAAAGTAATTATATCAGGATCGACAGAGAATTCATAATCCTTATTAGTAATAAAGATAGGTGAAGTAGCAAAAGTAGGGTCATATTTCATTCTAGCATTCAAAGACTTTTCTTTAAGCTTAGCTAATAATTTCTTAAGATCACTCCTATCATTGCAAGCAAGAAAATCTCTAGCAGTTTCTTCATCCATAACATAGCCCTTAGGCACAACAGGTAATTCATATCTAGGGGGAGAATCTTCATCATCACTTTCATCAATATTATCAGTTTCAATAATTTCATTCTCTCTAGCCCTAGCAAGTTGTTTATCAAGAAATTTACCAAGTGGCAAGTAGTATCAAGCATAGAAGTAGTTTCATCATAAGTATCATGCATAGAAGAAGTGGCATCATCAATAACATGCGACATATCAGAATTAATAGCAGAAGCAGGTTTAGGTGTCGCAAGCTTAGTCTAAATAGATGGTGAATCAAGTGCAGAGCTAGATGGCAGTTCCTTACCTCCCCTCGTAGTTGATGGATAAATTTTTGTTTTCGAGTCTTTCAAGTTCTTCATAGGGACCAGCACATATAAATCCCAAGTGACTCAAACAATAGAGCAATGCTCCCTGGCAACGGCGCCCAAAAATAGTCTTGATAACCCACAAGTATAGGGGATCGCAACAGTTTTCGAGGGTAGAGTATTCAACCCAAATTTATTGATTCGACACAAGGGGAGCCAAAGAATATTCTCAAGTATTAGCAGCTGAGTTGTCAATTCAACCACACCTGGAAACTTAATATTCTCAAGTGTCTGCAGCAAAGTATTTAGTAGCAAAGTAATATGATAGTAGTGGTAACGGTAGCAGAAGTAACCGTAGCAAAAGTAATATTTTTGGGTTTTGTAGTGATTGTAATAATAGCAGCGGAAAAGTAAATAAGCGAAGAACAACATATGGAAAGCTCGTAGGCATTGGATCGGTCATGGATAATTATGCGGGATACGGTTCATCAAGTAACAGTCATAACATAGGGTGACACAGAACTAGCTCCAATTCATCAATGTAATGTGGGCATGTATTCCGAATATAGTCATACGTGCTTATGGAGAGAATTTGCATGACATCTTTTGTCCTACCCTCCCGTGGCAGCGGGGTCCTAATGGAAACTTAGGGATATTAAGGCCTCCTTTTAATAGAGTACCAGACCAAAGCACTAACACATAATGAATACATGAACTCCTGAAACTACGGTCATCACCGGGAGTGGTCCCGATTATTGTCACTTCGGGGTTGCCGGATCATAACACATAGTAGGTGACTATATACTTGCAAGATAGAATCATGAACTCACATATATTCATGAAAAGATAATAGGTTCTGAAATTATGGCACTCGGGCCCTAGTGACAAGCATTAAGCATAGCCAAGTCATAGCAACATCAATCTTAGAACATAGTGGATACTAGGGATCAAATCCAAACAAAACTAACTTGATTACATGATAAATATCATCCAACCCATCACCGTCTAGCAAGCCTACGATGGAATTACTCATGCACGACAGTGAGCATCATGAAATTGGTGATGGAGGAAGGTTGATGATGATGATGGCGACAGATTCCCCTCTCTAGAGCCCCGAACGGACTCCAGATCAGCCCTCCCGAGAGAGTTTAGGGCTTGGCGGCGGCTCTGTATCATAAAACATGATGAATCCTTCTTTGTGATTGTTTTCTCCTCGAAAGTGAATATATGGAGTCAAGGTTGAGGTCGGTGGAGCGTCAGGGGGCCCACAAGGCAGGGCGGCGCGCCCAGGGGGGTAGGGCGCGCCCCCACCCTCGTGGACAGGTGTTGGCCCCCCTGACATGGATCTTTCTTCCAGTATTTTTTATATATTCCAAAATAATTCTCCGTTGATTTTCAGTTCATTCCAAGAACTTTTATTTCTGCACAGAAATAACACCATGGCAATTCTGCTAAAAACAGCGTCAGTCTGGGTTAGTTCCATTCAAATCATGCAAGTTAGATCCCAAAATAAGGGCAAAAGTGTTTGGAGAAGTAGATACGACGGAGACGTATCACAAACCCTCAGCCCTGAGGGTGGACTACTCCCTCCTCATCGTGGTGGCCGCCGGGATGATGAAGATGGGCACCAAAGATGATTCCCCCCCCCCTCCGACAGGGTGCCGGAACGGGGTCTAGATTTGTTTTTGGTGGCTACAGAGCCTTGCGTTGGCGGAACTTCTGGTCTAGGTTAACCCGAAGGGTTTTGGAATATTTGGGAATTTATAGGGCAAAGAGGGGTGCGGGAGGCCACCGAGGTGGGCACAACCAACCTGGGCGCGCCCTAGTGGGTTCTGCCCCCTCGGGGAACCCCCAGGTGCTGCTCTGGCCCATCTTGGGTGTTCTGGTCCATAAAAAATCTCCAAAAAGTTTCGTGGTGTTTGGACTCCATTTGACATAGATTTCCTGCGATGTAAAAAACAAGCAAAAGAAGAGCAACTGGCACTGGGCACTGGGTCAAAAGCTTAGTCCCAAAAAATGATATAAGGTTGCTACAAAATGATTGTAAGACACCCAAGAATGATAATATAATAGCATGAATACTTAATAGATTATAGATACGTTGGAGACATATCAGCATCCCCAAGCTTAATTCCAACTCGTCCTCGACTAGGTAAATGATAAAAGAAATAATTTATGAACTGTGAATGCTAGCAAAGTGCATAACTTTGATCAATGACAATTTCAATCACTTTTCCTAGCATCATAACAACAATTCTTTCTTATAAAACTTCTCATGCTAAAGTTGTAGCGACCTGACCTCAAACTGTCAAGTCTCTGTGCTTGAGTGTCATCCCTGGATCGGTAATGCTGACACACAAAGTACTCGAAGGATTTATAACAGAGTAGCAATCACACACTTATTACATCGAATGTCTCAAAAGAGAACTTATTACAATAATATGGCTTAAGGCCATCTAATGCGATAACAACGGAAGGCTTGGAAGATAAGTGAGTCCATCAACTCCAACGACATAGCTGAGCTGCACGGCAATGACCTAACGAACCTTACTCCTCATCTGAAAAGTCTGCAACATAATACATTGCAGCCCGAGAACGGGTCAGCACATGGAATATGCTGGCAATGTAACACAGTAGGACAAGAACAAAATAATGCTATCACTACATGCATATTTGGCTGGTGGAAAGCTCTATGGTTATAATTTTTTCAAAAAGCCAATTTTCCCTACAGCAAAGGAATAGATTTTAATTTTACTATCATGGTGGTTGAACAAATATTGAGATGGTAACCCCAACTCAATCCCAATTAAAGTAATTAACAACCCAACAATATTAATTAAGAGTGATGAGATACATGTGATAACCCAAGTACTAGATACTCAAGATTGTCCATAACCGGGGACACGGCTAACCATGATTAGATTGTACACTCTGTAGAGGTTTGCGCCCTTTTCTCCACAAGACTCGATCGCCTCCGTTGGATTTCTCGCACTACATGATGTTTGAGAAACGGATGACCGAGACACAGTCCTTCAGAAACATTAACTCTCTACTCCGGGTAGACCATACCAAACATACAAAACCCACTACCTACTGATCCACCTCTTCAAGATCTTCACGTAACTTACTCAACTATGCTAGAGCCCATAATAGCTTGTGGCTGCACACGGAAGTTTCTAGCATGAATCATCTTAGTTCCCTTTGAGCCTGGGTGGTGGTCCATAGGAAGATCACACGGATACCCCGGGATTTCCAAAAAACAGACAACATTGGGTTCCCCAGGTGCCTCAATCCACCCAGATGTTAATTTAAGTTGCCACCTTAAGTTGAACCATTAATTAATAACCTCACATCTATCATGTATTTCACTCAGACCCAAACCACGTCTAGGAGCATAGCATAGCATAGCAATATAAGCAACGCGTAGAAGTAACTCCCAAGGGTTTGATGGTAACAGGGTAATAGGTTCTTCCTCAACAACTACTTCCCAACCCACAAGTTAATGACGTCCTAATCATGCAATGTTTGAGGGTTGGAACTAATGCAATAAAAACTGGGTATGAAAAAGAGTATGATCAATGTGTTACTTGCCTTGCTGGAGATCCGTGAAACCTAGAGACTCGTAGTAACACGCTTCGCACTCCGGGTGTTCTATCGCAAACAAAAAATAACATACATAAGCAACAAGCAAAGATGCACAAGCAAAACTCAAATAAGAGGCGTTGACCAGAAAGTTCAACTTAAGAACTCCGGTACGCAAAAAGAATCAAATCAAACAGAGCAACGAAACTCAAACGGCGAACGAAACAAGATCCGTTTACTACTCTGGACTAAGGTCAAATTTTACAGTAGCAAAAACTTGTGCAATTTGATTAACCAGAAAGAGCGTCTCGAGATGAAGATCTAGGCGCTTGAATCGCCTGATTCTAACTAACGAGCAAAAAGATAAACAGAAACTAAGATCGGATCAGAAATCGCGATCGAGAAAAATCACAGATAAATCTGATAAAAAGAAAACTGACGAACAATCTAACGAACGAGCGTTCGTTAGCTGTGACTAACGGGCGAAAACCGTTTTTTAAAACGAATGTACAGACGAACATCTGCTAAATAGAAGAACCGAGAAAAATCGGTGAACCAATCTAAAAAAACGAACTAGGGTTTCTAAAAAAACCGGCGGCTCGGGTCCGGCGAGGGGCTCCGGTGAGGCGGGGGTTGGGCGGCGGGGCAGCGGGCGGCGGCGGCT
>NC_057806.1:203613016-203618417 GCF_018294505.1 Triticum aestivum
GGCCGAGCTGGGTTCGGCCCAGTCGGCTGGAGAGATTTTTTTAAAAGAAAAAACAATTTCGCCGACAGAAATAAAATCCTAGAAAATAAAATAAAAATCTAAAAATGCCAAAACAAATTTTCACCGTCTAAATAAAATATTTAGAACGAGATGAACATTTTCTTGGACCTAAAATGCAATTTCGAAAATGTGCAATTTTTCTAATGCAAATAAAATCCAAATAAAATTGAATAAAATCCAAATAGATGATTTTAATATTTTTCCTCCAATATTTCAATTAGTTTGGAGAAGTCATATTATCTCCTCTCTTATATTTTAATATGAAATATTTTTCAGAGAGAAAAATTATTAAAATCAAAATCCTCGTTTCATTATCTGATAAAAATCAAATATGAAAACCTGGAAATCCCCAACTCTTTCCAAGGGTCCTTGAGTTGCTTAGGATTTCGAGGATTGCAAAAATGAAAATGCAATAAAATATGATATGCATGCATGACCTATGTATAACATTCCAAATTGAAAATTTGGGATGTTACAAACCTACCCCCCTTAAGATGAATCTCGCCCTCGAGATTCGGGTTGGCTAGAAAATAGGTGCGGGTGGTCTTTGTGTTGATCATCCTCTCGTTCCCAGGTGGCTTCATCCTCGGTATGGTGGCTCCACTGAACTTTGCAAAACTTGATAACCTTGCTGCGGGTGACTCGGCTGGCAAACTCTAGAATCTTAACTGGCTTCTCCTCATAAGTCAAATCACTGTCCAACTGAATCGCCTCCAAGGGTATTGTATCTCTTAACGGTATATCGGCCATCTCAGCATGACACTTCTTCAACTGTGAAACGTGAAACACATCGTGAACTCCTGACAATCCCTCAGGTAATTCCAACCTGTAGGCAACTTCACCCATCCGTTCCAAAACACGATACGGTCCTACAAATCTCGGGGCTAACTTTCCCTTAACTCCAAAACGTTTCACTCCTCTCAAGGGTGATACTCGCAGATATGCTCTATCTCCAATTTCATAGGTTACCTCCTTGCATTCTGAGTCTGCGTAACTCTTCTGCCTGGACTGAGCAATCTTCAGTCTATCACGAATTAGTTTAACCTTCCCCTCAGACTCCTTGATCAAGTCTGGTCCAAACAACTGCCGGTCTCCTACCTCATCCCACATCAACGGCGTTCTGTACCTTCGTCCATACAGCGCTTCAAACGGTGCCATCTTTAAACTGGCTTGGTAGCTATTTTTGTATGAAAACTCTGCATAAGGCAAATTGTCATCCCAGCTAGATCCATAATCTAGCGCACAGGCTATCAACATGTCCTCCAAAATCTGATTGACTCTCTCAGTTCGTCCATCCTTGTGCGGGTGAAATGTTGTACTGAACTCCAATCTTGTTCCCAAATTTTGGTGTAATTGATGCCAAAACTTTGAAGTAAACTGGGTTCCTCTATCTGATACGATGGTCCTCGGATCTCCATGTAGACATACGATCCTGGACATATATATCTTGGCCAACTTCGCGCTTGTATATGTGGTTTTCACTGGGATAAAGTGATCCACTTTGGTCAAGAGATCAAGTACTACCCATATAGAATCATATCCTGCTTTGGTTCTGGGCAATCCGGTGATAAAATCCATGCCAAGTTTATCCCACTTCCATTCGGGTATCGGCATAGGCTGTAATAGTCCTACTGGCTTCTGATGCTCTGCCTTTACTCTTTGGCAACATCACATACTGCTACATACTCGGCAATGTCCTTCTTCATACAAGTCCACCAGAAATGTTCCTTCAAATCCAAATACATCTTGATGTTTCTGGGGTGTATCGAGTATGGTGAGTCATGAGCCTCCTGAAGTATTAACTTCCTGATCTCTGTGTTATTGGGTACATAAACTCGGTCCTCAAACCATAAGGTATCATGCTCATCCTCACAGAAACCTTTGGCCTTTCCTTTGCTCATCTTATCCTTTATCTCGGCAATCTCTTTGTCATCCTTCTCAGCTTCTCGAATCTTGCCCAACAATGTAGACTGAACCTCCATTGTTGCAACGAAACCTCTTGGAACAATCTCCAATCGAAGTTCCCTGATATCCTCTGCTAACTCCTTCGGCAATCCCTTACTTTCAAGGATATTAGCATAACTCTTTCGGCTCAAAGCGTCTACTACGACATTGGCCTTTCCTGGATGATAGTGTAGCTTCATATCGTAATCCTTTATAAGCTCCAACCATCTCCTCTGTCTAAGGTTCAGCTCCTTCTATGTGAAAATGTATTTCAAACTCTTATGATCCGTGTACACATCACAATGGTTTCCAATAAGGTAATGTCTCCAAGTCTGCAATGCATGCAGTACGGCTGCTAGCTCCAAATCATGCGTGGTATAGTTCAACTCATGAGGTTTTAGTTGTCGTGAGGCATACAAATGTAACATCCCAAATTTTCAATTTGGAATGTTATACATTAGATCATCATTGCATATCATATTTTATTTTCTTTTGGTTTTGATCCTAGAAATTCTATGCAACTCAAGGACCCACGGAGAGAGTTGGGGATTTCGTTATTTTCATATTTGAGTTTTCTCAAAAATTGAGAATAGGATCATTTGATTTTAATTATTTTATCATCAATTATTTCTATTACAAAAATATGAGAGAGGGAATAAAATGACTTTCTCAAAATAAAGAAATATTGAGGATTTAATAATAAAATCAAGTAAGATTTTATTTCGGAGTTTTTTGGTATTTTATTTGAATTTTGGAAAAATGTGCGTTTTTCAAAATTGCATTTAGGCCCCAAATAAATGTTCACCTTGTGCGGCTTGATTTTAGAAGCCCGGGAAAATTTATTTCGGGATTTTTGGAGTCCGTTTAGTATTTCTTTTTATTTTATTCTTCTACGCGTAATTATTAAAAAAACCCGCACTGACCTAACCGGGCCGTGTCCGACTAGGACTCCTGGCTCGGCAGGCTTTATAAGCCGCAGCCCAGCCCCGGGCCAAACCCTAGACGCCAGCCCTGCCAGCCCTCAAGCCCCGCGCCGCCGCCGCTTGCGCCGCCGCCCGCGTTGCCCGTCGCCGCCGACCCGCCGCCCGAGGTGACTCGATTTCCGCGCCGGCATTTTTCTCGAAAAACCGTTCGGTTTTTCCGTCGGTTTTTCGTCAGTTTATTTTAGTTTCCGTTTTTTTATTTAGATCGGTTTTTTTCGGTTTGTGTTAAATAGCGAGCGTTCGCTCGTTCGTTTGAAGAAAGATACCAAGTTCATATGGACGGAGGAATGTGAGGCTAGTTTCCAGGAGTTGAAGAATTGTTTGGTTACTACACCAGTGTTGATTTTGCCAGACCAGACCAAGGATTATGAGGTGTATTGTGACACTTCACGTCAAGGACTTGGAGCAGTGCTTATGCAGGAAGGGAGAGTTGTTTCATATGCCTCACGACAGCTTAAGCCTCATGAGTTGAATTATGCTACGCATGATTTGGAGTTAGCAGCCGTAGTGCATGCACTGAAGACTTGGAGACATTTTCTGATTGGAAACCATTGCGAGGTGTATACGAATCATAAGAGTTTGAAGTATATTTTCATACAGAAGGAGTTGAATCTCAGACAAAGGAGATGGTTGGAGCTCATCAAGGATTATGATATGAAATTGCATTATCACCCTGGAAAGGCTAATATAGTAGCCGACGCATTAAGCCGTAAGAGTCATGTCAACACCCTAATGACGGGAGAATTACCAAGGGAGTTAGTCGAAAATCTTCGAGAGTTATGTTTAGAAATAGTCTCGGGAGGCTATGTAGCAGCATTGGAGATTCATTCTACATTGATGGATAAAATTAGAGAAGCCCAAAGGACTCACAAGGAGATTGCTTCTATTAAGGAGAAACTTAGCAAAGGAAAGGCTAAGAGATTTCTTGAGGATGAGCACGATACCCTATGGTTTGAAGACCGTGTTTACGTGCCCAATGACCCGGAGATCAGGAAGTTGATACTGCAAGAGTCACATGATTCACCATACTCGATTCACCCAGGAAATACCAAGATGTATTTGGATTTGAAGGATATTTTCTGGTGGGCCGGAATGAAGAAGGATATTGCGGAGTACGTAGCAGTTTGTGATGTATGTCACAGAGTGAAGGTAGAGCATCAGAAGCCAACAGGATTGCTACAACCATTGTCGATACCCGAATGGAAGTGGGATAAGCTAGGCATGGATTTTATTACAGGATTGACCAAAACACATTCAGGCTATGACTCAATTTGGGTTGTAGTTGATCGATTGATGAAGGTAGCTCATTTCATCCCGGTAAAGACCACTTACACCAGTGCTAAGTTGGCAAAGATATACATGAAAGGATCGTATGTCTGCATGGAGTTCCGAGGAGTATCGTATCAGATAGAGGAACCCAGTTTACCTCAAAGTTCTGGAAGCAGTTGCACAAAACTCTGGGAACCAGGCTAGAATTCAGTACAGCTTTTCATCCACAGATAGATGGACAGACCGAGAGAGTCAATCAGATTTTGGAGGATATGCTGAGAGCTTGTGCGCTAGATTATGGATCTAGTTGGGACGACAATTTGCCATATGCAGAGTTCTCTTATAACAATAGCTACCAAACCAGTTTGAAGATGGCCCCTTTCGAAGCCTTGTACGGAAGGAGGTGCAGGACACCGTTGTCATGGGACGAAGTTGGAGACCACCAGTTGTTTGGACCTGACTTGATTAAAGAGTCTCAACAGAAGGTGAAGTTGATTCGCGATAGGCTCAAGATAGCCCAGTCCAGACAGAAGAGTTATGCAGATTCTAAACGCAAGGAGACAGTTTACGAAGTTGGAGATAGAGCTTATCTTCGATTATCACCACTTTGGGGAACAAAGTGTTTTGGAGTTAAGGGAAACTTAGCCCCACGATTTGTAGGATCATATCGAGTTTTGGAGCGTATGGGAGAAGTGGCCTACAAGTTGGAATTGCCCGAAGGATTGTCGGGAGTTCATGATGTGTTCCACGTTTCTCAGTTGAAGAAGTGCCACGCGGAGATGGCTGACATACCGTTGAGGGATACAGTGCCATTGGAAGCAATCTAGTTGGATAACAATTTGACCTATGAGGAGAAACCAGTTAAGATTCTCGAGTTTGCCAGTCGAGTCACTCACAACAAGGTGATCAAGATTTGTAAGGTTCAGTGGAGCCACCACACGGAGGACGAAGCCACCTGGGAACGGGAGGAAGATTTTCTCAAGGACCACCCTCACCTATTTTCTAGCCAACCCGAATCTCGAGGGCGAGATTCATCTTAAGGGGGGTAGGTTTGTAACATCCCAAATTTTCAATTTGGAATGTTATACATTAGATCATCATTGCATATCATATTTTATTTGCTTTTGGTTTTGATCCTAGAAATT